>NC_056620.1:16656394-16656524 GCF_018340385.1 Cyprinus carpio
AGTTTACAGTAGTTAATGCAATAACTAACATGAACTAACAACGAACAATCTATTTTTCAGATCTTTTATTAATCTTTTTTATGTTAGTTAATCCTATCATTAAAATATTAATGTTCATGTTATTTCACAG
>NC_056620.1:16656975-16657140 GCF_018340385.1 Cyprinus carpio
AAGCAATCCTGAAGACATTAATTAGTTGTTTCAGGTGTGTTTGATTAGGGTTGGAGCTAAACTTTGCAGGACAGTCGATCGCCATTAACAGAGTTGGACGCCCCTGTGCTAGAGGGTTATTGTGTATGTCTCCACTGGGCACAGTTTTCCTGATGGCACCGGGGT
>NC_056620.1:16658138-16690684 GCF_018340385.1 Cyprinus carpio
GCGACCTCTGGTGGTAATGGGGCGGAAGTCCATTAGCAGTTAAGTGACACCGCCTTTTAAAAAACATAAATTGTCAGTTGACAATTAATTGATGGACCAGTTCAAGCTTTGATAGAGCACATACATATAAACACTAACAATCTCATCATGCTCTGATGGTACACTCTCACTCTCTCTGAACGTTGTTTTTTCATCCATTTTTCCGCATTACTGTTTATCACTCATTTTGTCCATATCTCTCCCTCTCAAATATTATCTCTGTTGTTTAATCTAATGAATCTCTTTCTCTTTTTTCAGAGTTCTGTTAGGCATTTCTTCCCATTTATTTTTTTGATGGATGTGCTTTTTTGCCACATTTTGCCACTCTTTTCTCTCTACCTGTCATTCTTCCCGCCATCCACTGATCATTCTTCTGTTCTTTTTCTGTTTCTTCTGGGGGTGTATCTTGAGAAGGACAGCTAATATATGGGCCCAAGAAAGGTACAGCCTCCCAAAGTTCCAAGGGCTGATTGTGCAATAATGCCTCTTGTTTTTTACCTTTTTCAAGTGGGTTTAATGAGCTAACACCAACGATTCACTAATAAACTTCTTACCAATCCCAAATTACTAAATCTTATTTACATGCACCCTGATCAGCATAACTAGATTAATTATTGAATTCAAAACTTTATACTTTTAAAAGGATTCTATTGTATGTGATGTTTTTTGGTGTTGAAAAGCCCAAAATTGTATTTACTAAGTGGAGGGTATACCATTGTCGGAGACCACCATTTTATTCCTTAAATTAAAACTTTCCCAATGTTTAAATAAATTGTATATGTGATATTTTTATCAGGGCATTCATAAATTTTTTTTCAGTTCTCAGAACCCTCAAATAGTGAATATCCTTTTTTTTTTAGGGCATATCTTACACCAATTTACTTACATCCACCCAAATTTACCCCCCCTTTTTTTTCTTTCTTTTTTTTCCCTCCTCTGTATAAATTCAGTGACCCCAAGAAGTAATCAACTAGGGATCTAAAAATTACATATTTTCAAAAACAACTAGTCACTGGGTTGCCGGAAAGACTGGTAAATGAATTAGTATTAAAGAAGCCCTGGATAATTGGGGTGGTCAGATAAGGTTTTAGGAGCCCCTTTACATTTTACCTTTAAAAGTTCTCTTATGTAAACTAATATATATATATATATATATATATATATAAATATATATATATATATATATATATATAAAAAAGGCGGGCTCAGAAGAGTGTAACAGAATGCAGGGGTCTTAAGATTTTTGAGCAGAACTCTTATTAACTTGACACAGTGAATTTAAAAAAAAAAGAGTTGTAACACAACAGCCGAAGATTTTTAAAGTGCCACATTCATATCATTAGACAAAATATCAACCCCAGTGGCTTTATTTTATGAATTAATAAGACTGTACATGTTATAAACTAGTATTATTAATAATATAATAAAATTGTATTAATAAAACATTATGGTATGTATTTTTTCTTTTAGTAAAAATGCTCATTGGTGATGTGGTGAGCTACACAACTTAGAAACTGAGAAAAAACTTCGGTTAAAATCACTTTGAGACCAGCTGGTTAACAGTGATTTATTTATTTATTTATTTTTTAAAGTAACAAGTTCTGAGAAAATGTGTTGTGTTGTGTTATTTGTTTGCAAATGTTGCATGCTGCATGATTTGATTGTGTGTGTGTGTGAGAGAGAGAGAGAGAGAGAGAGAGAAGACAGACCAAACAGAGACAGAGAAAGAAAAAGAGAGGGAGACAGTAGTTAGATAGTTTTAATAGACACTTAAGTGTCCAAAAACATTTTAGGTCAAACACAAAAAATCTCCGGCCTGCAAACTATTCATAAGCAAGACCTTGTACATGTATTGTTATTTACTCATCTCAGTTTTATCTATAATTTTACCTTGAGGAACTAGATATAATCTCAATTAAAACCAACAAGGTTCTTCTCTTTAGCATCTGTATAGGATGGCACTATGATAACCTCAACATATCCATGACTGTAAAGCTTTGTCAGGCTAACAAATGCTTAGCATGCATTTCAGTCCCGAGGTGTGGAGGTGTGGGCCACTGTGAGGAACTCTATGATCTGCCATTAGTGTGCTGAGATAGCATGTTCTGCCAACTGAGTTTCCCACACAGTCAACAGTCTGGGTAATTATACTCCTACGGAAGTGTTACTCCAGTGTAGTCATTTGTCTTTCGGACATTAAAGTCAGAATGTAATTATGGCAGGTGAACGTTTAAAGTTGTGAGGTTTAGAGATGAATTGGCCACATTTTAATGAAGTGGGCTCTTCAAACTATTTGTAAGGATGTTGTTTTTGTTTGTATACTATGATACAACACTGACACGAAATATATGCATGTGTGTGTCGCGGTGCCCGGCTTCTGCCGAAAGGAGGTAATCGAAACAAGATCAGCGCCATTGGGAAAAGATGGCTTCGGGTTTTCTCCAGTTCTTGGAAAGATGACTTTGTGTACATGTGAAAAATGAACATATGCCAGGCATTAAATGGAAGTAAGATTGTGCTAGATTAGATGGTTAGCCTTTTAAGGAACTGCAGTATTATACATGGTTTTTTAAAACTAATTTAAAGAACAATAGCTTGACTTCCTTTTTTAAACTGAGACACCCCAACCATTTACAAAAAGAAACATATGTCACAACTTATACGTTGTTAAAGCTTTGAATCACCTTTTCTGTTAACACTGACAAACAGGTATGATTCTCGCATTTCAACCCAGTTACATTTAACTTTGAAATTGATGGTAAATCAGCCATTACCCTTAACTTATTTTAAACAATTGTTGCAAATATGTTTTAAAAAGAGAAGCATAGTATGTTTTCTAGGGTTTAATCAATTTTAGTAATGTAATAATTATAAAATAATTTATTTATTTAAAATATTCAAAATTATACAAAATATTTTAACTCCCCAATTCAAAAAAAATTAGTAGTTTTTTGTAGTTGGTCGGGTTTCACACATCTCGGGGGGATTTTGGTCCCCCTCTTTACAATTTTTCTAAACCCTAAGGCACCCTTCCTAAATCTTGCCCTGGGGTTCGCGCAGGTTTAGCCCCAACCCTGTCAAGTCACCTGCCTGTGATTTTCTAATGACCCCAAAGACATTGATTGGCATTGTTTAGCATGCTAGTTGTGTTTGATTAGGGTTGAGAAACTCTGCAGGGGATCTCGAGGCCCAGGGGATCCCCCCCCTTTCTTGGCTGTTGTTTGGCAACAAAAAGTTTCACTCCCCACAGATTTTCTGTAGGATTAGGTCTCAGACTGGCTGAGCCACTCCTACCTTAATGTGCTTCTTTTAAGCCACTCCTTTTTTGCTGTATGGCGGTTTTTTTTGGGTTTGTAACCCCGAAGACTTATCCATGACCCATTTTCAGTGTTCTGGCTGGGGGAAGGAGGTTCTTGTCCAAATTTTCAATACTTGACCCGTCCTTTTTGCCTCTTGCAGTAAAGTTATCCTGTACCCTTAGCAGAAAAAACAGTCCCAAACATAAGTTTCCCACCTTGTCTTTGACTATGGGGATGATGTTCTTGGGGTCAATCAGCATTTCTCCCCCTCCAAACACCCGGAAAAAAGTTAATAAAAAAAGAGCTCAATTTGGTCTCGTCTGCCCCACACACTTTCTCCCAAGTTTCTCTGAATCTTTTAGATCTTCAGGGCAAACAGGCCTGTACATGTGCCTTTTGAGCAGTGGGCCTGGGGACACCGGATTTCATCCATTGTGGGTGTATTTTCCAATGGTTTTGGGACTGGGGGTAACTCCTTAAAATCTTTAAAATGCCCTCCTGTGTAGTTTGGGCTGATCCTTACCTTTCTCATGATCATCTTTACCTCATGGGGGGAAATTTCCCCGGAGCTCGGGGCTGAGTCGATGGATGGTTTTTTTTGATTTTTCCATTTCGAAAAATGATCAACAGTTTTTCTCCTTCTCACCAAGTTCTTGCTGATGGTCTTTCCCCTTGTTGGCAGATCACAACCTTGTCTCTGAATCCTTTGACAGCTCTTTGGTGTTGCCCATGGTGGTGGGAGAGGTTGGAATGGAAGAACAGATTGGGCAGGTGTCTTATACACACCTATGACTGACATTAGGAGTAACTTCTTAAAGTGATGGGACTAATCTGTGTTCCACTTAGGCACATAACCAGTCTGTGGGAGCCAGAATTCTTGTGGTAGGGGAAAAAAATTATTTCACTCACTGAAATGCAAATAAAATCTCTGGCTATAGTAATGTGTTTTTCTGGATTTTTTGTTGGTATTCTGTCTCTATCCTTTAAAAATAAACCTACCATAAAATTACAGACCCTTCATTTCTTTGTAAGTGGGCAAACTTACAAAATCAGCAGAGAGGATCAAATAAATATTTTTTTCCAAATGTAAAATATATTGGTGTTGTGAAAAGGTTTTTGGCCCCCTTCCTCTTTTTTAAATTTTTTGCATATTGTCACATTTAAAAATTTTCAGGAAATAATGATTAACCATAGTTCAGAACCATAACCTTATTAAGGGGAAAAAGCTGTTCAAACCTGCCTGGCCCTATGTGAAAAAGTCTGTTCAAACCTGCCTGGCCCTATGTGAAAAATTAATTGCCCCCTCCTGTTAAATTATGAAAGAACTGTGATTAACCACATTGTTTTAGAAAGCTGATTTAAAATTTTTCTACCAGCCCAGGCCTTTGATTACTGCCAGACCTATTAAATAAAAGAAATCACTTGAATAGAATCTGTCGAAAAAGGGTGAAGCATGCTTAAAGAGCAACACATCATGTAGGGAAATTAAAAAAAAATTTCCCAAGAACAGATGAGAAACAAATATTTGACATGTATCAGTCTGGAAGGGTTTAAAAAAACCATTACTAAGTTTTTTGGGACTCCAGCAACCCAGGGTCAGGCGTTCACAAATGGAAAATTTGGAACAAGGTGAACCTTCCCAGGTGGCCAGCCTAACAAAATTCCCCAAAGACCCCAAAACGACCACCCAGGAGGTCATAAAAGAACCCAGAACAACTCTAAGAACTGAGGCCTCACTTGCCTCAATTAGCCCATGTTCATGATTCAGCAAAAAAAAAGGGATGGGCAAAACAGTATCCATGGGAGAGCTCAAGGCAGAAGCCACTGTGACAAAAAGTACAAGATGGTTTTACATTTGCCAAAAAAATATCTTGTTACCCCAAGACTTTGGAAAATATTTGTGGACTGATGGCAAAGTTTTGTAATTTTTTTGGAAGGTGTGTTCCCCTTTATATCTAGGCTAAACCAACACAGCATTTCATAAAAGATATATCCCAAGAGTCAAACAGGAGGTGGTAGTTGGTGATGGTCTGGGGATGTTTTGTGCTTCGGGCCCTCAATGACTTGTCTAATTGTTGGAACCATAGTACGCACTCCTGAAATGCCTGGGGAATGTCCAGCCCGTTTGTACCTCAAGTTCAACCCTTGGGTTATGCAGCAGGACAGTGACCCAAACACACCAGCAAGTACACCCCCTGAATGGCTCAAGAAAAAAAAAAAATCCAAAGGTTTTGGGTGGCCAATATAAGGCCCAGACTAAATCCGATTGAGATGCTGTGGCCCATGCCCAAACAGTCCATTCATGCTTGAAAAATCCACCAATGTGGCTGAATTAAAACAGTTCTGCAAAGAAAGAGGTGGTCAAAATTCCTCCACAGCGATTGTAAAGGACTCCTTGCCAGTTTGCAGCTTGATTGCAGTTGTTGTTCAAATACACAAAAATGCTGGAAAACCAAAGAATTTGTGGGACCTGAAGGATTTTTCTGAAGAACAGCAGGCATTTTAAGTGTTCAGGACAAAAAAAGAGACTCATGAATAACTATCACTAAACAAAAAAAATACAGCTGTGGATCATTCGGGTAACAACACATTATTAAGAATTAAGTGTATGTAAACTTCTGAACATCATTTTTATACATTGAACTATTATTTTTCTCTTGTGGACTATATGTAAACATCTTTTTATGTGAAATATCTTATTCAGGTCAGTGCTAAATAAACAATAATATACATTTTGTATGATAATTAACAATAATTAACATTTTGCAAATTCTGCAAAGGTGTAGGCAAACTTCTGACTTCAACTGTATATTTAATCAAGAATTTTAGTGTTTGATCACTTTATTAAATTTCTGTATATTTCCCTACTTGCTGAAGAGGGGAGGTATGACATATATTATAATGGGTTTATGTGAAGATTTTTTAAATTCACTTAAATTATGTAATAAATGGTTATTTTTTAAGTTAATAAATGTTTATAATGATACCTCTCAGTTTTTTACTGTAATGTTGAATAGCTATAGTCAATGGGTTAATATTAAGGAAAAAATAACAAAATTTCCTAGAGACACCCAGTAGTATTGAGGACCAGTTAATATTCACCTTTCAGTCATAAATAAGATGACATTAAACAAATATTTAAAAATATATATAAAACAAATATTGTGTGTGTTGTGTGGTTGTGTGTGTGTGTGTATGTGTGTGTGTGTGGTGTTTTGTTTTGTGTGTGTTTTGTGTGTGTGTGTGTGTGTGTGTCCTTTTGCATGAACATTAAAGTAATTACAGATGGTAAACTGTCTAAATTCTTACACCATTGGCAGTTTGTGTATGTATGTTTATATATTTGTGTGTTAATGTTTATACATAACATAGTACAAAATTTTCTGTTGTAGAGAGGAGAGTGAGAGTGTTTTGACGTTGAAGGGTCTCACTCCAACTGGCATGCTACCCAGTGGTGTTCTGTCTGGAGGCAAAGAGAAACTCCAGAATGGTGAGATACACACACACAGGTCTTGTGATCAGGAATAGGTAAATCACTTTAAGCTAACTGTGATATCATATCCCTTGGCTGTTAATTTCACAGTATTAACCAGCACATTTTTATACAATTTAATTTTAATTTGTTCTGTTACAGACTGTTAAAAAAGATTTGCCAAGTTAGTGTTCTCACACTTAGAAACAACCTTAAAGGAATACTCCACCCCAAAATGAAAATTTTGTCTTTAAATCACTTACCCCCATATACGTTCCAAACCTACGTAAAGCTCCGTTTGTTTTTTTTGGAACACAATTTAAGATATTTTGGATGAAACCTGGGGCCTGTGACTGACCCATAGACTGCCAAATAAATACAGGTTGTCAAAGGTCCATACCAGGTATCACCATATGCTTTTGCATGCCCTTCTGTGTGATCGGGCCCCCAAAGGATATGCTGTTTTATTTCAAATCAAAGCTAAATACACATGAAACAGCACACTCCTTGTAGTGCGGATAAACACAGAAGAAAATACACTGCTTTACGGTGATATGGAGATCACCTAGCGGGACCACGACAAATAAATTATTGAATAAAGTAGTCATGATTTTGGCGGTGTGCCAGTCAAGATATACTAAAATTAAAAAAAGTAAAATAACCCGTGTCAAGCGCCACCAGGTTGGTATGCAAGTCAGAAAACAAGTATTGTGAAAATTAGACAGGAGTAAAAAAAAGAATGGTCCATAGATTGACGCCAATCAGTCAGTGATTCAATACGTGGATGGGGGAAGATAGAGAGTAGGCGTTCTTGAAAGACAAGAGTTTCATTTCATACAGTTTATGGACACCTTGACACAGGGGTATTGATTTGCGAGAATTCGGATGGGACAGTCACAGGAATCCAGGTTTTTAATAAAAAATACGTGTGTAATAATGTGTTCACGAAGAAGAACTCTTACGGGTGTAGGGATTAAGAAATGGGCGGCGTAAGATGATTTAATGAGTTAGGTGATTAATGACAAAAATGGGATGATTTATGGGGTGGAGAGTAAATCCCCTTAAAACATAAAATCTAAAGTACATGTATTATATAATGGAGATTTAATATCAAGTTATAAGGCACTTTAGGGAGAACATCATTGTGGTGGTTGTTTTATGGAAAATATTATAGTTATTGGGGGGTTGAATCTTTGATTCCTTTAACTTTGGCCTACCCCGCTCTATATCGTCGCTCTCCTATCTTCCAAACCACACCCCCACCACGCAATATCCACCAAACACCCCCACAGTTCACCCTTATTGTCGCTCTCTCTCATCCTATCTCTCTCTCTCTGTCTTTTCAATACTTTGTCTCAAATATTTGTCCTGCCGCTTCATCTCTGGTCTCCCGAGAACTGACAGGTACAAATCAGTTGTGCAAGTATAATTTCACGACTAATAGAAAAAAATAGTGACCTAGTCGGTGTAAGAAACACGCAGTTTCACGTCTCACCGCCACTTCTATCGAGATAAAGGAGGCCCCGCTAAAGGCAAAAATATTGTTAATAACAAATGCTTTTTGTTATGATTAGAGTCATGACTCAAGGAACATGCTCTCAGATTAGATTTATCTCAGACAGAATTCACTGTAGTCCAGTATTATTACCACTTTTTGGTGAAAAGAATAGTATCAAGTAAGAAATCTTGTAAGATTTCTGAGAAATACTATTGCAATTTGTAATTGATTGACTACAATAACTAAGGGGGGAAGAAAACTAGCAACATTTAGAGTATTGATTGCTTTATAGGAATAAACAAGATGTTCACTGTAAAGGCCCCATGAAATTGTGCATTAATTAACTTTTTTAAGCGTGTACTATCACAAGAAAAAATTTGAATTTTAAAAAATGAACACACACACACACACACACATATATTAGACATATTCTTTTTTTATTTATTTTTAGATACATATACAAACATATGTCTGCCTGTGTCTGGTCTGTAAATGGATCATTACAGACAACGGTCAGAATGAAGGTTTGGAAATAATAATTGTTTTTGCAAATGATTATTGTCCAAACTCTATTTCTGACCCATTTTTGAATCTTGCGGGTAGCTTCCTTAAAGCTTGTCAGTAAGATACCCACTGTTGATGACTAGCGAAACGGTTATTGCGTAAAACCAGAGTACCAATGCTCCACCCACTTTTACATATACTTAACCTGTTTATAAACAGTACCCTACACAAAGCTTATTGTGTCCTTTCGACACACGCATTATGAAGGCAGTTGGCTTGCTTCATTTTTCAACAAAGTGTTTAAGAGTTGTGTTATCATATTTTCTCTATATCTATCAGTTATTGTAAAAAGGCGTTCCAGACATTACTTTTTCATTTAATCGTTTCGCATATTAAAAAAATGTTTTTAATGTGATCAACTTTTTTATTTTTTATATTAACAAAATAACATCCTGCCCCCAAACACCCGGGGGTAAGGTGGCGCACCAGTCATATCCTCAATAAGTCCCCAATCTCCCCGCCAGCCCCCCACAAAAAGGCTTTTAGCCCCAGTCTGTTGGTGCACTCTGTTACTCCGTGTTTTGGCCCAAACCGTTGTGCGAACTTCCATAAATATCATTTTCCTCACACCCCCGGTATGTGCTGCGTAACACTGCTCTATTATACGATCTTTGATTTCAAAGCCCCTTGCTCTCATGTGAGGTACTGCACCTCATCAATTCACAGCATTCATCCGTTCCATAGCTTATTCTCAAATTTTTTTTTTTTCCACCACCCCGAACACAACCATCTAACCACTGCACCCCCATTCATCATCGCCCACACACCCCCACCCCAACACCCCAAAGAGTCCCAGTAGTTGCCAGTGGGGGGTTGGCCCTTCTTTTTCAGGACCACCCCACTCTGCAATTCGACCCCGGGCTGCTCTCAATCACTTCTGGGACAAATCCTGACTGATAGCGACCCCATTCTCTTCATAATAAGTTCTTGGAGTTTGCAGAATTAGTTGGGTTTTTTGTTTTGTCCACCCACCTCCTGAGGATGGACCACAAGGTTTCTCAATGGGGATTAAGATATGGGGAGTTTCCAGGCCATGGACCCAAAATTTCAACAGTCTGTTCCCCCCGAGCAACATTAGTTTATCACCTTTTGACCTTATGGCACGGGTGCTCCATCGGGCTGCGAAATGCATTGCTCTGTCACCAAACTTTGTGTTGGGTGTTGGACGAAGGTTGCTGGTGGAGGGTGCTTTGGTACCACTTCCTATTATTCAATGGCTGTGTTTTTGGGCAAGATTTGTGATGGGAGCCCACTCCCTTGGATGAGAAGCAACCCCAAACATGAATGTGTTCGGATGACTCTACTGTTGGCATGAAACAGGACTGATGGTAGCGCTCACCTTCTCTTCGCGGCAGACAGGCGGGTAATCACAGATGCACCACCAACAATCGGAAAGGGGTCTTCAATCTGGAGAATATGACCTTTGCCCCCATGTCCCTCAGGAAACAGTCCATTCAATCTACTTCTGCAGAAGATCAATCTGTCCCTGAATGTTGTGGGGGGGGTTTTTTGGAAGAGATTGGGCTTCTTTGACAACCCATCTTGCGATCTTGCCAAAAGTCTTCGCCCTCACTGTGCGTGCAGATGCGCTCACACCTGCCTGCTGTCATTCCTAAGCAAGCTCTGCACTGGGCACTCCGATCCCGCAGCTGAATCCTCTAAGGGGTTAGGAGGCGACAGAGACCCGGCGACCCCCCCGCGCTGTCCTTTCTTGGACGCCCTGAACCCTTCTGTCCACGAAGATTGAACCTCACCAGGGGTCCTTGTGTGTGTAGTGACTGAACCTATAAATTGCTTGCATTCGTCTGCAACCATCCTTACGTAACCGCCCCACCCAACAGTTCTTGCCTTGTGAAGCCATCTTTTATGCAAACTGCCATATGCATGGCTGCACGCGTTTCTTTGCAGGTACAACCACTGGTTAACAATGGAAAAGAACAATGATGTTCAAGCATCAGCCCCTCCTTTTAACTGGTCAAATCTGTCCATGTCTATCTCCAGCCTTGTGGTCTCAGCACCTTCTCCCGCTGATTAACAAGATGATCCTTGCATACGGCAATGCACTCTCCCGCAGGTCCCTTGCTAATGTACCAGCACCACCCCAGGAAAATGCATGGTGGAAAGTTGTTTTTGGGATTTAATGTGTGTAATTTTTTCATGGCAAAGAAGGACACTAGCAATTCATCTGATCACTTTTCATAAACCATTCTGGAGCTATATGCAAATTGCTGTTACTAAAAAATTCCACAGCACAACTTTTTTCCAATTTCCACTATTTAGGGGTTAATTCCGTCAAACTGTTTGGCCACGACTGGACAATTTACAGGCCACTATCCCAATGAGGCCCTAGGCATCCAAATCGTATTTTGCACACGTTTGGAGCTAAAACCAGTTTGTTGTTTATTGTTTTCTTTGGCATTCTCTTTCTTTAATGAAACTTAATACAGAAGTTTAGAATCGTCCATAAAAGAACATTTAGCACAGAGTTTTAATGGTTACCTTTATATATCCAAAAGCTATAGTTAATTTGCTTTCGCCAACCTAGGGGAGGCAAAATAGTGTAGGATGGGTACTCATCTCAACCAATGACTTATATAATCTTTTCAAATCACGTGTCACTTAAGGTGTGGTTATGACCCCAGTCACATCACATAAAAAAAGCTTGCGTGAGATCTCTAACATGTAGAACCTCTTTCTGTATCATCAACACAAAGAAGCACACAAGTCATTAATCAAATAGATTATAGAACAACAAGATAGACAACGAGTAAGGTCAACAACTACTAACGTAATAACCATGACATGAAAACAGGAAAGTGTGCATAAAAACGCAAGTGGGGGGGGTGGTGGTATGTTGGGTGTCCTGCAACATGGTCAGAGCTACGTACTGGAAAAATAAACTGTTGACTACTCTGAAACAAATTAGAGTTGAACGAACCGTATTATGCATCAAACCAATACTTAAAAAGATTATTTGGTTTATCAGCTACAACCAGCTATTAACCCACCTAAATCTAATGTAAATCTAGACACAAATTAATTTATTACTGATAATAATAGGGGTGACCCCAGAATAGTAAAGAATCCAGCTTCAATAGGGAGGCGCCTGATTTGACCTATCAATCTCACAGCAAATACGTCCGCAGGGTGTGATTTATGGCTTATCATCGGGGATTGCCTCCAATGTCTGATTTCACATAGACTACTGGCACTCAGAAGACTTTCTCCACACCAAACCACTCCCATAACGTTAATATAGAGGCCTATTAAAATAATGCTGTAAATAAGAATCGTGAAAAGAACGAAGCTTCTAAATACAGTAGGTGGCCAACCAGAGTGTGCGTTCTACCGCTGCGAGCAACCGCCGCCGCCGCGTGCAAAGTGCATTTGCAGCTATTTGACCGCTTGAGTGGCCCCTTTAACCACAAGTTATCAAGCGCACGCTTCAAAGCACATTTTGATGTAGCAATAGCCATCAGCTATGCTTGCTGGATCGGCCAGGGTTACAATCTTGACGGTGCCAGCAGTCAGAGGAAAATGACAAGAAAAACAATTGAAGGTTTAAAATATTTAATATGTCACAGATGAAAAGACTTAGTAGTAGCCTACGATAAAGAGTATCGTTGTGTGCGCTTCTTTCGAACAAATACTTTGTGCTTGTAGGTTGGCATGAAGCTTTGTTATTTTGTTCCCTGTCCTTCATTTTGACAGATAGAACTACTTGGGGGAAGAGATATCTGGTTTGTCGACAACTGCATTAAAAAATTGTTCTGTGTGCTTTATAATTATTTCCATTATTTTAGTGAATAAAAACGTGAGGCATTGAAACTAATTTTTCCTCCCATTATTTAGGCCAAAACTCTAAAACAAGAAACGAAATAAATTAAACATGACCACGATTTAGCTAATCATTGAAACTGAAAAGGAAAAAAACACTGGATGGATTAATAAAATGTCCTCAACAGTTTAAACCTCAAGTTCCTCTCATTATAATCAACAAAAGTGCACACGATTGTAAAAAAGAGCTTCATTAACTGACATACTTCAGTGATTTTAAAGGGTAGCCTTCTTTACTTGCTTTCATCACAATTTTAATAAAAACTCAAAACAAAAGTGTAGTTAGTATTCCATAAAAGATTCAAGTGCAAGATTTGATGATGCTGAGTGCAACGCAACATTTACTTTTATTGCTACCATTAAGCATTATTCTCTAATGCCTTATATACATATTTTTTTCTCATTACAAATTCTTTTTTAGTTTCTTATTTTGGCTATGATTGCATGTAAAAATATTTAAACTTTGTATGCATATGCAAAATGTGAAACTGCATCTTATGGCAGTCTATAGCATTTATTAATTATTTGTACAAGAATATCTAACTTAATCTGGCTTGTATCTTTATTATTTAATGTAAAAGAGATTTTTTTTTACCCCCCCGGCAACAATCAAAATCAACGACTTGGAGCGGCATCAGCCATTAAGATCATTTTAAAACGTCGAATAGCCTTTAATTGACAGGTTATAACTTCATCTGTCCTCGGTTGGTAGACTTGTAAAGGATTTATCCATTTAATGCGGGGATTGCCATACTGTAACCTAAAGAAAATGTGCTCTTTACCTATAGGGGTGCATATTCAAGTGTTTGTGTGGAAAATGTATTGATGCCGCAGGCATGACAATGGAAGCGCCCTCGCGATCATTTATTTATTTATTTTTTTCCCTGACAATGAAATAACTTAAAACTGGGGTGCGTTTGGGGTGCCTTGACCGTGGAATATATTAGCTGAAGGCTCCATATGGGAATTAGACCTGTGTTCATTAAAATATAAACATGCGATTAGCTTGAATAATGACAAATGAATGAACTACTAGTAAACTAGAAAATCTTACATGGGGGCAGACCTATTTAATACCCTCTAGACATCTCTGGTAAAGTTTTTAAAGCATTTTATACTCGGTTTGCATAAATTCCCTGCTTTCAGAACGGTCTGTAACGGAGAGATGCCTTAACATTGATTTTTCATATAATTATATATATTTAGTGTGGGCCGTTATCGGCGTTAACGTGCTGCGTGAAACGGGAGACTCTTATCAGGCGATAAAAAAAAACATATCGCCCTTAATCTATTCTCAAAGTTGGGTTGGGAGCTGGGTTCCTATACATACGTAAGCTATGATGACTTTCACCATGAATAGTTTAGCGCAGATGATACCTAGACGAATTGCACCTGTAGGGGGGCGAGAACGAGTCTTCGAAACCTGTGTGTATGCCTTACTGTGAAATTACCAAGCTTCCCAAAAAAAAATTCAACACCTGTTTCACACATACTCCCGTCTGCAGTGCGTATGCAGTCCGTGTGCGTTACGTATGTGGTGCAGAGGGCAGCACGGGACTCATTTGTGCTTTCACTCTGGACGCGTTTGCAGTCCGCTACTGAATATCGCGGCTGTTTAGTCCAACAAACACACATTTTGATTCATCATTCTTATATTTTCAAACCATGTTAAAAAAATAATAAATAATATAAAAAAAATTGTGCCTCTTATCACAGAACAGTAACAATCTTTCATAATCTAGACTATTACTTTAAACGCTTAATAAATATAAAACAACATATTATTCATGCATTTGACTTCTAGGTTTTGTATAATAAGCTGCTCAAGCAAGCAAGCAAAACATTTAAACACAACATATTAGCCTATCTTTTCCTTGTTGGGATTATCGCAAATATTTAAAATTAAAAAGCACCACTGTGACAGAAACAGTCTAAGACTCCTTCGTGCCTTTTTGCATTTACAATCTTTATTACAACAGAGAATCGCATGGTCCTTAATGAAATTTGTTTTTCTGCTTCCATAAAAGTGCACAGGCCCCTATAATGTTGCCTCATTTATCTAAAGGTGCTCTTTTTCTTGTTTTAAACCTAGCCAAAACCCATGTGTTGCGTGTGAAACACACTAGGCTTTAATTAGTATAACATTTATTGTGAAATTACTGCATTTCCGTCGTCAAGCCATGTTATAGTTTTTCACCGCGAACAATGCGCCGTCCCATTTTAATCGCTGCCACTGCTTGCAGACGCACCGCTCCTGGAACGCACTGATGGACCACAACCGCGGAAACGCGGGAAATCCGATAACATGGGTGCGTAAAAAAATAAATAAAATGCAACACAATACGCAACTGCAGGACGGAGTTGTGTGAAACAGGCGTAAGGTTGTTTGCAAACTTGTGCAATGCGGAATTAGTTTACTGTAGGTAGTTCTTCCAGTCTCAAAGTACCACCTAAATGCAAAGCATCCCTTAGCTAAAGCGGAAGATGCCCGGGCCAAGCAATGGGTAGCGCAGGGGAAGAGTCGTCGTCAAACTACTATGTTTGAGTGCAGCACAGCTCTATCAGTACTACCAAGTACATCTTTATTGAACATAATTTGAATGCCTAGGGCAGCATTCAAATGAGAGATTAATGAGAGATGAAAAACGACCCCCACAGCATGATGCTGCCACACCACCATGCTTCACTGTTGGTACTGTAGTGGACAAAACGGTGATGAGCAACCAGACGGGCCTGGTTTTTCTCCACACATACCGCTTAGAATTACATGGCCAAAGAACACATTCTATCCTTGTGCGCCGCTCGTGTCATCAGACCAGAGAACAGCCGTCTTATTTACTCACCATCTTGGAGTCCAACCCGCGTTCAGCTATTGTGCACTTTTGTCCATGTAGACATGTGTCCTTGCACTGAGAGGAGGGCTTCCATCGGGCCACTCTGCCATAAAGCCCCGATGGTGGAGGGCTGCAGTGATGGTTGACTTGTTCTACAACTTTCTCCCATCTCCCGACCATGCATCTCTGGAGCTCAGCCACAGTGATCTTTGGGTTCTCTTCTTACCTCTCTCTCACCAAGCTCTTCTCCCCCGATAGCTTCAGTTTTGGCCAGAAACACAGCTCTAGGGAAGGGTTATGGTCGTCCCAAACGTCTTCCATTTAAGGATTATGGAGAGTGGGCCACTTTGGCTAGTAGGAGCCTGTAAGTGCAGCAGAATTTTTTTTTGTAACCTGGCCAGATCTGTGCCTTGCCATACATTCTGTCCTCTGAGCTATTCAGGCAGTTTCCTTTGACCTCATGATTCTCATTGTGCTGACATGCACTGTGAGCTTGTAAGGTCTTATATAGACGGGTGTGTGGCTTTCCTTCTCAAGTCAGTATAATCAACCACAGCTGGAACTCAGATTGAAGGTTGTAGAACCATCTCAAGGATGATCAGAAGAAATGGGAACAGCACCTGAGTTAAATGATATAGAGTGTCACAGCAACAGGTTCTGAATACTTAGGACCATGTCCATATTTCATTTTGTCCTTTTTACTAAATCGCAAAAAATGTTCAACAATTCTTGTTGTTTTTCCTGTTCAATATGGGTGGCTTGTGTGTACATTTAATGAGGAAAAAAAAATTAGACTTAATGGATTTTAGCAAAAAATGGCTGCCAATATACAAAGAGGTGAAAAATTTCGAGGGGGTCCTGAATACTTTTCCGGTACCCACGTGTTAAGGTAAGGTTGGGCTTACCTCTTTCATTTGGGACCAAGTACCAACACGTTTCCATATTCGTAATTTTGACCATTTTGAAGCTAAACTATTATTTATTAGGTAACTATGCTTTGTAGTTCACTGTGTTTTTCAGTATCGACGGAAAAAATCATAATGGGCAAAAAATATGCCAAAAGCTGTGGCTGTTCAATATTATGTGCGCGGTGGGAGAGGCTCAAGCGCGATCAAACGCTGAACGAAAATACAAAATTTTTGGTCCACACAGTAAGGCAAAAAATCGCTGTTAGCAGTTGAAAAGTCAAGATATGCAGAGTTATAGAAGTTCTTGCTAATTGCTGGACCATTCCATTTCGCTCTGTGCAATGGAACCTGAAAGATTTTTTTTCTTTATATTGACAAGAACGAACTGCAATCTTGACGCAGTTAATAACATAGCATGCAGTAAGACCTTTGTGTAAAAGTCTTTCCTGTTTTTTTTTTTTGATGCGTAGACTGTAGCCGTAAGACAATCCCACTTTTGAAATTAACTCACTGTAAATTTTCTTATGGTTTATAAGTATGTTTACAATGTTATATTATAATGTTAATTGTTGTTTTACTGTTGCGTTTCATCTCCCGCTATTACAAACCAAAAATTTTAGTTTGCAACCCTTGTTTTGCACACCCTGGCTGTAGTTTCGGGAATAGCTTTAACACAAGACACCTGCCTTGCAGTTAACCGCCGTGTTATAAAATACTTATTTAGGTTTTTGATTAAAAGATAGTTAACATTACGGTTGAGAACTGAGAACTGTTTTCTTATTCCTAACCCGTTCTATTTTTTTGAAAGAACCGGGAACTGGTGAGCCCATTTCTAATTTTCGGTTTCAAACACGGTTCTGGTGCTACACGTGGGCCCAGGCTGCTGTGAGCAGCCTTCGTTCCGGTGTTGCTGAATGATTCGGGTGTTTCCCCGCAGCGATGTCAATAAAACTCAAATAACAGAAATGCATGCTCCCGCCTCTTTAATTACCGAGCACATTGTTTGGAATGATGTGCACATCCTACAGACTCCGCCATGTCTTTAACTGTCGAACCCGGTTCCCACGACTGTATGCCACATCTCACATCTTGGATAACTCAAGGCCGCTTTGTCTGTACATGTACCAGGCAAAAAGCCCGCAGCACCTACCAAAGCCACTAAATTACATTATATTTGTCCCCATATTGTCCATTGACATATACATACTGACTTACAGCTTGGACCACTAAAAAAATAGAATACTATTATTGTTATATAAGTATGAAGGGTGTAAATTATTTCTAGTGTACATGTAATTTCAAGAGTGATAAACAAAGTGATAGGAAATATTTATTTTCATGCATTTAAAATTTTTAAAAATGTGGAAAACCACTCAGTGCATCACAACATTCCTCCTTGACTGCATTATGCTGTGTAAAATAGGGACTTTTATTGGGTCTGGTATACATGGTTATTAGTATACCAGTTTATATTTCATTAATTTAGCGAATTAACAAGTGTCTTAGCCCTCAAGGGACTATTTTCCACTAACCAGCTTATTCCTGCTGAAAAGCAAAATGTTATTGATAGTGTAAAAACATCAACTTTGAAGCACACATGATTGATGGACTAGCATACCTCAGCATTACTTACTACCTTCCAGCAACACTACATCCAATGAAGGTAAAATAGTAAAAACATAATAATAGTTAATTTAAAACGGAACCGAACTGGAACCTGAGAATTTATACTGTAATATATGTTGAATTTTGACATTGCCAACCTTAAATTGTTGACGGTAAGTCATAAAACAGTACTGGAGCACCTCGAGTAGCTGAGTATTGTGCATTTTTCCTTACCACTCATTTTTTTTAATAGTTGTTTAATGATTTTAATGGAACCGAAAATTCCTAACCATAATCTAAACCTAGCTAACATTAAACGCCACAAACCCCAAGAATTCACCCTCAAATTCTTACAATAGTGTGTTTCATTATAAGGTTATGTATAAGGACAGTAGTTATTAATGTTCTGAATTACTGTTTGCGGAGCTGTGCACGCTGAAGATGACCCAGTGAGAATGAAGCAGCGGGTTTTTAATCAACCAGACTTTAACTCATTATTAATCTCGTATTGATGCGGCTTTTGTTGGTTATATGTCATAGCATTAAAATATTATGACTTATGCTATCTGCACAGAATGCCCCTAACGCCATTACGGACGCAGAAGTCGGCACCTAAGCTCTGAATGAACCTTAGGAGGCATTCTTCACGCAACAATGCAGAAACACAAAGCAAATCAAAAGTCTAAACATTCACAGCATTTTATTATAATAGTGTTCTATTATAATGTTATGTGTATGATACAGTCCAGTCATAGATATTAATATCTGCATTGTTGTTTGTCCTGCTTGTGCTGGCGCCGCTGAGGATATAATCACCGTGAGAAACCACAGTGAAGCACTATCAGTTGATATCGACAAGATTTGTAAACTTTGGGTCGGGAACACCCCTATATAATATACAACATCAAAGGTCTCTCGGAGGAGGTTAGGATAAGCGAGCAGGTCTCCCCGTGGTTGAGTGGCGTCCCTGTGGTGGTGACTTCCACCACTGGTTGTGCTGGCACAATGTTGTGGGGAAAAGAGCAAGACTCTGATAAGTACCTTGAAGTGAAGGTTTGCTTGCCGGAACTTAACTTTGTTGAAAATGTCTCTGTGTCTTCTGCCTCTCTGGGCAGAGACTAAGAGCTTGGTCAGTCCGCTTTGTCTCTCTAGGATGGAGACTCAAGAAGTGCGCATCTGTTGTTGTCTCACTGGACTAAGACTCTAAATATCTATCTCCTCACAGGCTGGAGGCTCAGAAGGTGGTTGTATCTGTTGCAGCCTCACGCTGGGACTCAGGACTTGGTATCTGTTATTGCCTCTTCCCACATGGGCCAGAGGCTCAGAACGTTGATGTTTCTGTCCCTCGGAATGAGAGACTCAGAACAAGTTTATCTGCTAATGTCTCACCCTTGCAGGGCTGAGACTCAGAACAGAATCTGTTACAGTCTTTCTGGATAAAAGACTCAGAACGGGTTGTTTCCTTTACTGCCTTCCCCTGTAACAGGCCTGAGACTCAAAAGGAGGTTGATCTGCTATTGCCTTTCCCACTGCACATTGGACCCAGAAAATTGCCTGTGGAAAAAAGCCAGAACCAAATGCCGGTCGTAGTGATGACGACGTTATCGCGGACTCCTTTACCAAGTGTTTTGAAGGCAGATCAATGTTCAAGACGAAAAAATATGTGGAAACTGTAATGAAGCAGAGATCAGTTCAGTTCCTCACTTTCCGGCTGAAGTGAGATCGTCGCCAGCTTCAGTGAAAGTTAACGTTAGCGTTTTCGACCTGACATTACATGTAACATCCTGATGTCAGCGTGTCTTTATGGGACCTACGGTTGTGTGTGAATGCACGCACATATTCCAGGTAATCACTGGCGTGTGAAAGTGCAAAATCTAGCGACCGGGAACAATTGCCGGGAAACATACCCATGTATTTTCCGGAATCGTAGTGTGAAGGGGGCTATTGTCTCCACCCTTGCGTGTCTCAGACTAAGAACGAGGTAGCTGTATTGTATCTTTCCTCATCTGACTCAGACTCAAAATGAGAGACTGATCGGTATTGTCTTACCCTTGCAGGCAAGAGACTCAGAATGGATTTCTGTTACAGTCTCTCTGGACGAAAGACTTGAATAAGAAGTTTTTGATCTGTTGGATCCCTTCCCTTTCAGGACTCAAAGGAAGGTACTTTATCTCTTTCCAAGGAGGATAAAATTGCAATTTGGTGCTTCTCCATTTCCAGGCTGTGATAGCTGTTTCCCAATCAGAGTGGGAATCAAGTGGGGGGACATGGTGTGGTCCACCATCTTTCCTCCTGGGGAACTTATTTGCATAGTCCAAACACACATTAAGAAATGTGTGACTGAAGTTTACCAGTGCATTATTAACTTACCAAACCACAATCAAAAAACCTTTGGCAATGTTACAAACACATTAAGTCCAAACATGACAGAAAAAGATTGAACTGTCATGCATGCATTCATTTGTTCATTAACATCTGTGTTTGTGTAAGATGCTGCAATCACATTGTTGTCGCTGAGAATACTTATTTCTGGAATAAGTATAAGATGTGTATTGTTTGGATCAGTTTAAGGTTTGAGAACATAGTTATGAATGGATTTGGATGGAACCCGTATCTCTCTTTGTTTCACCCAGTGCTGTTGCATCTGGAGGTCCTAAGGAATTTTTATGGCAGTCACATGCCAAAACCTTAGGGAATCAGTCTATGGGTGGGTGAAGGGCAGAAACTGCATTTTGACCAATGAGAATTCCTGTCCTTCCTGGGCTCTATACCAAAGGTCTTCTTCTTGTCCTCTAAGAGGTGTCTGGCTGTTGTCCTGGCACTTTATCTGATTAGTCAACCAAGATCCAATCAAAATGTAGCAAACCTTGTCCTCTGTTGTGGTCAGAGAGGGGCCCTGGAATATGCTGTCCACTACAAAGATGTCATGACCTTTCTCAAATTGTAAACTATGTTTGCAGTATTACTGTTTTATACTGTATTTTTGAACTTACTGACCCCAAACTTTTTAACAGTAGGGGAATGGGATGGTATGTACTTACCCCTTTTTTTGTTATTATTTTTTTTTTTTTTGCTTGATACCTAATACAGTTATTTTTTATGTAAAAACCAATAAACCATGATTGATAATCATTGCAGGTGGCATTAGGCAACAGGGACATTTTCACTCTAGAGAGCATTTTATTTACCACAAATATAAATAAGCAGAGTGCAGGAATGGTTACCAGAATTTTTGTTTCAACTTTCCTGAAGAGAAAGACCACATTTTAATTGTGTATTTTAATTGTGCTGAAGATTACTTTTGGTAACTAGCATTAAGACAGCATATTTGTGAACTAGCACATGCTAACAGACATGAACTAAAAACAAAAAGCTGCAGCTGATTCATGGGGTCTCCTTGTAATTATTTAATAGGATGGGAGTGTCATGAGGCTGGACATAGTGAATCAGAAAGGAAAGAATGTTCCTAAAACACACAAAAATACATTTTAGGTGCTGTTTTCTCATTATTACACAAAGAGGCATGAACAAATATGTCATTTTCAGACACATTATAAAGTGATACTTTATTGAGGATTATCTACATCAGTAATACCATGCCCTTTTACACTGAATACACAAAACTGACAAACTGTGAATGAAAGAGGATATTTCAATAATTGATCTTGTCATTCTCAAATCAAGATAGAAATCAAGCTTGTTCTCATCATACTGACATGTTCTGTCCATTACTTTATTTGGCGAGACTTGATCCTATATAATAACTTCACTGCTTATGTTTTCTTTGAAGTTTGGCTTTATTTTTTAAATACAACGCTTACTTAAACATACACAGTTTTTCTAAATTTGATAGGGAGGGGGCCATGTTTTAGTGGCTACCTGGTTTGGGAACATGTCAGATGTAGAGTGATGTCAGCAATGTTCTGCTACTGCATTGATAGAATCACAAAATATGCCCAAACCTTATCTCTACACGGACATCACTGTGCTTCTACTTACAATGTTGCCAGTACTGCTGAAGTCTTTATGTGTGTGTGTGTCTGCATTGCTGTTTTGTAGTTTTATATGATTACTTGTGATAATTGTGATAAGTGTTGAATGTGGATTGTGGTGACAATAGACAAGGATGGCGGTTTGTCAGATTCTGTTAGCAGACACAACTTTAATGAATACCAAAACACACACACACAAACACACACAAGTTGCTGATCTAAGCTGCGGTAAAAACCCTGAAGCTTTTGGGTATTTTTTCCCTCTTGCTTTGGTGTTCAGTACCAGTCATGATAAATAATGAAAATTTAGTTATCCGGTACATTATGCAGCTTTTAAACTAAAGCAATGAAAGACACAATCACTGATCTCCTTTAAATCATTTGGGATTCCTTTTCACTGACCATTAAGTCTGACATACTTTTAATTTCCTCATTAAATTCCAATTTGTGTCATGACTTTTTGTGTCCCTCAACCCATTGCTCATAGTGGGAGTCAAATCTGTTTACGTCACATTGCTTCATCTGAAACTAACTACCCATTGTTCATGCTCCCTCTCTCAACCCTCTAATGTTCCCCTGTTTTGGGCCCCCTCGTGGGCCTAGTGTATTTTAGATGTAAAGATGGTGTGTCCATTTTGGCTCTTTTTCTGTTCATCTGACTGGACAAATGTAACATGTTCTGCTTCCCCTCTCTACTGCTTTACCCCCCCCTTTCTTCTTTCAGCTACTATTGAGGCTATAGAGGCAGATAAAGGCAATAGGTCAACGGCTCTTCCTCTTCTGTTGTAGGCTTTAGGCAGCAGTTAAAGGTTTCACAGGGTCTATCCATGTCCATATGTAGTTTTATGAGTGTGTTGAGTGCTTTAGCCAGGCTTTCACATTATGCTGTGGGTGTGCTGAGCAGAAGTAAGAAAAGAAAAGATGTATTACACACACACACAAACAAGCACACAAACTATAATTGTTTTAAAGGGGATCAAAGAGTCCTGGGGAAAAAAATATGTTTAATTGATGACCAGCACCAATTAACTCTGGTGACATAATGCGAGAGAAGTGCACAATGAGTCATATTTCAAGTCATACAATGTGCCAGTAGACAATTCTCATTGTATTTTTACACTAAGAATGTGTTTTCTGCAAACATACGGAGTGCTTATTTGTGGCACAAACACCTATGCATTAATAGGACCACAAGTCCTATTAATGCAAAATAAATGTTTTCATCCTCTTAAAACTGTCTGACCCCCTTTTAAAACAATAAGCTGAGATGTAGTTGTCCTTTTTCTTGCACACATTTTCCATTTAAATTGCCTAATATATAAACTCTAGACTCAAAACAAACATACATTTGTGGAATTCTCCCTGGTTAAAAAGAATTAGAAAATCACAGCAGAAATAACAATATCAGTTGCTTGTGCAAATAGCAGGTTTGTAACTGCTATTACAGCCACGCGGTCCTGTGGTTGTTCTTAAACATTTCTCCTAAGAGGAAGAGGTGCCAACTATGTTGATACTCTCATCCATTATTTTCTTTTCACATTGTGGTTACTCTGTGAATGTTTCATGTCCTGTCTTTCTCTTTTACAACACTGCTAATAACTCAGGTGTCTGCCTCCTGTGCTATGCAGCAACACATATCTTGTTCATTGTGCATACAAGACCCTCTGTCAAATAGCTGGGAAAAAATGTACAAATAAGTATCTTGTATTCGCAGTAATTTGCTGCATGTTTTAAAACAGGTGTGTTAGCTTAGCACCAAGTTCTGTTGGTAATTATATTAGTGTATGTTCTGCCATAAATTATTTTAAATTTTTTTTTTTTTTTTTTTTGGGCTATTCAAATGATTTCATCCTCTAGCTTCATACTTGAACTTTTATTTTTGAACATGGTTTGAAGAGAATGCTCAGGTTTGTGCAGGATATCTTGAAAACATTTTCAGTGAGTGATGCAGGAAACACTTCTTCATTCTGAGGCCCTCCAGAACAAGACCGCCCAGCACTGCCCCGTAATCCTACACATTGACCCATCGGTAAGCCCGCCTCCTTAGTTACTGCTGCTGCCTCGACAAACAAACGAGCTGTTTCATTTTTATTTTTAAAACAGCGTCTAGTGTAAAAAACCCTTTTTACCACTATTTTTTTTGGGAACAATTTTGGACACAGAAGGACCACCATTCAAGTGGGACTTAAATATGCCATAGAGGGATATATATAAGATTTTAAAATAAATATGGTGGGTAACTCAGCAAGGGTTACAGATCGCAATGCATGGAAGAAGTTTCATGAAACCAGTCATCACAATCATTTATGACAACATGCAGGATCAACACTGTCAATGTACCGCAACATACAATTAAATTACTGTACATTTAACCAGTTTAATATGGAGAGACACTAAAATACATTTGTTCATGTATTTTTGACCTACACTGTAACTTACATGACATGAAAACAGTCCGCTATTTAGGTTTGTACGTTAGCATGGACTCATTAACTTTAATGTTAGCTAGTTTTAGCCAGAGTTTCCCTTTGCTGAAACGCAAGATAAATTAACGTCTGCTGGAGCAGATGAATTTTTAACTTAATGAGAAGAAAAACCAGAAAATAAACCCTTTTGTCTTCATTGGGATTTTGGTTGAATGCTTAGGGACATTTTGCTTTGTTTTGGTTTACAAAATTTAATAAAATTAATTATATTGCCTGTCCCTCTTAGGATACCTAGAATCAGTGTTATAAGTACCCCAGGCACATAGTTTTTCCATTTTCGTAGCATAAACACCATTAAACCGATGCAAGCTTCGGATCTTCCAGTGTTTCTCTATGGCGCTGAAACCTAAAGATGTCCGAGTTCGGCCTTCTGTGCAACTGATACTGACGCTATTAGCTCATCTGGCGCTTGAGCGGGGGGGCTTACCGAGCAAGTCACTTGGTGACCACGTATTTTTGTTTCACCTTATAAAATTTTTTAAGGGGGCAAGTGAAAGAGAATTTTACTTCCCCCACCAGACAATAAACGACTTTTAATTATTTTTATTTTATGAGGAGGCAGTTAGATGGTCACTGAAAAGATGAGTTTTCAGTTGTTTCTAAGATTGTGAGAGATTTGGCCGTCCGGATGGATTTGGGTTTAGGTCATTCCACCCCACAGGGTATGGTGAAAGGAAACGCCCTGGGAGAGAGATTTGTGGACTTCTCTGCAAGGGGAAAACCACAAGCCACTGCTCATTTACCCACCACAGGCTTCTGAAGAGGATGTAGACTGTTAGAAGAGAGTGGAGGTAGAAGGGGGGCAGAGCCCGGGTTTTCTGTGGTAAGCACCAATGACTTGAACTTGATGTGAGCCGACGGTAGATGAGAAGTGTGTGACATGGGCCCTTTTGGGCATATTGAAAACACGACGTGCTGCTGCGATTTTGAATCATTTGCAGAGGTCTGATTATGCATGTTGGGAGTCCAGCCAGAAAAGCATTGCAATAGTCCACATCTTAAATGACGAGGGCCTGGATGAGAAGCTGTGTTGCATGTTCAGCCAGAAAGAGTCTGATCTTCCTGATGTTGTGTAGTGCAAATCTGCAACCCCAGTGACCAGTTGATGTGATTTTGGATACCTCTTTCTCCTCACACCCTGAAGACGCACCTTGAGGTAAGACTAAAACCAGTGGGAGTGCAGTTCTGCTCAGCTTATGAGGCGGACAAAAGTATTTGAAGATTAACAGTAGTCGAATGCAGCAGATAGGATATCTAGCAGAATGATAACTGAAAGATTTGGACTCAGCTCTGCACCTGTAGGGAAACTACATGTTTCAGTTAAATGGCCACTTTTGAATTGCTTTGGTTATTGTCCAGCAGGTTGTTCTGTGAGAGGAAGGAAGACACTTGGCTGAGACACAATGCATTCAAGTGATTTTAAGTATGAATGGAGAGGAGAAAGAAGGGTCTGTAGCTCTCAACAAGTGAAGCTGCCTAGTGTCTGCTTTTTTAGTGGGTTACCTGGGCCTGCTTAAATGCAGTGGGAAAGTAACATGTTAAGCAACACACATGACCAAAAGCCTAGTTAAGCAACTTGGCATGACCAAAAGAGTGCAGTTTATCCTAAAAACCGTATGGACTGCAAATTTGACATTGTTTTTATAAAAGGAGTTACATTTAATTTAGTATTTGCAGAGGGCTTTATCCAAAGTGACTTTAAAAATGAGGTAATGAACGCAATCAAAATAAACCCCAAAGAGCAATATGCAAGTGCATGCAAGTCTCAGTTTGTGTGATTTAACGAAAATAGTTTAAAACCCCCCAAACGTTACAGCATTAAAAAAAAAAGTGAAAAAAGTGATGTGCATACACCCAAAGGGTAGGGGTGACCCATACTCGGGAATTCGTTGCTGCTTTTAACCCATCCAAGCCCAAAACACACACGCGAAAACCCCAAAAACAAAAAACCCCCCCCCACCGAGAACACACGGAGCAGTGGGCAGCATTTACAGTAGGCGTGCGAGGGGCCCGGGGACCCAGTTGGGGGTTCGGTGCCTTGCTAAAAGGGCCCCCAGTCATGGTATTGAAGGTGGGGAGACTGTACATTCACTCCCCCACCTACAATTCCTGCAGGCCCGAGACTTGAACTCACAACCCTTGGATTGCAAGTCCAACACTCTAACCGTTAGGCCAACATCTTCCCCCACCCCACATTAGAGGAGATCATGTGACCTTCGCGGCGGCACACGCACGTCCTTTTCGCTCTGCTCACTCTGTCAAATTTCTACAATCCTGAAAGTTAATTTCGAACCATTCTCTTCTATTCCATCATGAGTACTTCAAGGTCAAGGACATTCGAAAGAAGTGGATAAAGAATCGCCAATAAAGAAAAAATAAGAGATTCCACCATCAACAAAGAGGATCTCGATGGCGCCTTTGGGCTATCGGAAATCAAGCTAGCACTTAAGACGCAGCAAAGTACTTGGATTTGGTTGTGGCCTCGACCAGTAAGAGATGCAATAAAATGTGTACTAAAAGGGAAAACAAGTGACGAACAATTCTGAAAAAAGGAGCAAAAAAGCAGAAGTTGAAAAACTGCCATTTTGGGGAAAGATGGACAAGGGACCGGGTCGTTTCCTTTTTCAAGCGGGTTTGCATGTAAAGTATAGGAAGACAGTCATAAATTTCTAAGAAAGCAGCTAGAAAACTTACGATAAATTTGCCAAACCATGGAGATAGGGAGCAGGAGAAATAACTTTGCGGACTGGGGGGGTTTGGGGCCAGAGGGGGCAAAAGGGCCCTCCGATCCTAAGGGGCTTCCTTGAGATAATCCAAGGGGATTCCTGAAACTAAAAGGACGTGGTATTGAGATTTAGCGGGCTCATCACATCTATTTTGGAAGAAAAAGTAACTCTGAAAGGCTGCTTTACTTTTGTCTTTCATGTGCTGAGATGGCGATCCGAAGGGGGCACGGCAGGCAACCCTGTGAAAATATGCAGGAAATGTCACACGCATTTTTTTCCTGACTTTAGTCCAGCCGTCTGCCGGGGAAAAGGAACCTAAAAAAAAGTCCTAGGGGGAGACAGCACTGGGTCGCAGCCGTTTCTTGTATCTGGCGATAATTAAACTACGGCCCCCCCCAATGAGCGGATGTTCGATCTTCTCGAAGCAGGGGGATTATAAGCCAGGCCACAGAAGAAGGTCTTAACTGCCCTGGGAGGGAATAAAAAGGGGGAAAATGGACACTTCCCTTTACTTTTAAAATTTAATATTTAGCAGATGCTTTATCCAAAGGACTACAAATGAGAAAAATAAAGCAATCGGGACCAACAAGAAAACCCAAAACAGTACAAGTCCCATGCCCAAGTTTTAGTTAGTATAGTACAAAAACAGTAGCCGTTTTTTTTTGTTTATTTGTTTGTTTATGAATATGCTAGAAAGAAAGAAAAAGGTAAGTGCTAGTATAGTTGGTTAAGTGCTGGCGAAAAAGAGAGTTTTTTAGATTTTTGGAAAATGAGTAAGACTCTGCTGTTCGAATTGAGATCGGGAGGTCATTCCACCAGTGGGCACAGTCAGGAAAAGGTCCGTGAAAAAGATTTTAAACCTCTTTGTGATGGCACACAGCGTTGTTCACTGGCAGAGTGCAAACTGCTGGGGGCACATCAAGATTGAACTCATTGAGCTTACGAGTTGGTGCCGTGCAGGGTCATCTTGTACAAGCAAGCATCGTACCTTGAATTCAGTGTTTAATTTCGTTAACGAAGACGACGACGAAAAATATTTCGGGTAACGAACATTTTTTCTGTCGACGAAGACGAGACGTGGACCGACCCAAAAAAAATATATCGGATACGGAAATTAGACGAAATTATGCAGCCGTGTTTTTTTTTTAAACTAGACGAGACTTGGACATAATGTTTATTTGAGGACTACCAGACATTCACAAATGCATCCTATAGGATATGTTCTTACAAAATGATGCGTCCCTGTCATTGGATTGCGAATCAGATAAGGGGCGTTTGACTATCTAGTCTCAGTCTAGCAGCCGCAGTGGATGCCAACACTAGACTAATAACACGCGAAAATAGCGATCGACCGAAAAACCAATTGGCCTCACCAACGAAGGGGTTAGGGATCCATAAGATAACCAGACGTCCCGTTTTTCACGGGACGTCAAAAACAATTCGTTGTGTCGAGTAACTTAAAGTTTATTGAAGGAGCGGAAGGCGAAATCATGCTGATAGAACTGTTTCAATTCTGTCGCGCGCGCGCCACGGATCAACGTCCTCAGTTCTCATATACAGCGCGCGATCAAGTCCTCAGCGACCAAAATACACTACACAGCAGTCTAAAATGTTTATCGTGTAGAGTGATCTCACGTAAAATACAGTAGGTTTGGATTATGGGTTAAGTGCAACTGGGTAAGTCAGGTTGGGTGAAAAACCTGACGTGTTGTCAGTTATTTTCATGCATGCCTCCGTCTTAAAAGGGCCGCATGCCAAAGTTAATACCTATACGTCCAGTAATGTAACCAACAAAGATGTTAAATAACTGTATTACATTGTTAAGTAAAACCTACAGTATCTGAAAAAAGGAGGTTGAATTTGTTATCTCTATGTACTTTGTCTTATTGGGCTTCTTAAATATATATATATATATCTATTATAGTATATAATAGATAGTATAATATATAATATATATAATATATATATAGACACTAGTTTTATAAGTTGCTCCTTTTTCACTTTTAAAGAGGAAAGTTCCACCCAAAAATGAAAAAAAATTGGTCATAATTAATTCAAGATTTTCCAAATTCAGTCCTGTTTGATTCAAAATTTCTCCATAAGCTTAATTGATTTGGTCTAAAGAGAGAAGAAATTATATGGATTATTTTTAATTTGAAAAACTACATATAAAAGCGCTAGCCAAAATACAGTCTGGTAACTACAGTTGGCCTAAAACTATTGAATAAACGTAGTGACACAGTTGACTAAAAATGCAATGAACTTTTCGGCGACTAAAACTAGACTAAAAACTACTGAAAGACTCAAATGACTAAAAATGTGGGACTAAGGGACTATTAAGCATTTTCGTCTCAAGGCTAAAAGAACTAAGACCTAAATCAAAAACGCCTGCCAAATTCACACTGCTAATTTGCTGCGACGAGGCTACTGGTAGCCGTGTACATGATGAGGAGAGGAGTAAAGTGAGCTGTTTTTGGCTCATTGAAGGACAAAACCCTCGCTGCTGCATTACGGATCAGTTGCAGAAGGCTTGATAGTACATGCAGGAAGTTCTGCTATGATATTCTATCCCTGCCAATCTGCTCGTCGAGTGTGTAAAGCTTTAAAATCTTTTTTGGAGCTAATGGAGATAAGGCTTTGATTACTAGGCTTGACCACTGTGGGCTTTTTTTGGGACAGGTTTGGGTTTGGAGTGGGATCGGTCACGTGATCCAAATATTTATCTTTTTTTTTTTTTTTGTTTGTTTTTTTTTTAAGGCAGACCTATATTCTCAGTAAGGTGTGGTCTATTTGGTTCTTGTTCAAAGTTGTTTGTCGCTCCTTTTTTTGTGCTACTTTTATTTTTATACAACAGACCATTAATATCTTTATTTCATTTGAATTTTTAAAAAAGGATTGCTTCGTGCACTCAGGTGGTTTGGTGGCATATAGAGTTAATTTAAGGAGATCTCATTCTGTGCGAGATAGGATTGCACCATCTTCGCCTGGTCGACTCATCTATATTTCCTTGGTGTGCGTGTGGAATTGTTGATCACATTACAATCCCTTTCTCTTGTCAAATCTGTTTGAAATTGGGAATTATCTGACGTTAATTTGTCTGTCGACTTGGAAGAAAGAAATTGTGATCTAACCTCAGTTTAACCTCTGAAAACTTGGCTCATCGCCTTATATATTTCCAAAGCTATTCATTAGGAGCATGTATAATAAACGTCCTTGCAAAAGATTCGAAATTAAAACTACAGCCAAATTACAATTAAGCATTCTCTCTTGTGTAATACTGTGTCAGCAGGTACCTTTTCTTCATATGTTGGGGCTTAGTGTCCTATTCTGTTAATAATCTATGGACACATTGGTAAACTTTGTTTTATCCTTGGGATTTGATTATATGGTTAACCCAAAGTTTGTGTCATTAAGGTAAAGCCGCATGAATTGATGGGGGCTTTGTTTCAAAAGCTGTTGATGTTTGGCAGTGTTCTTTTCTAAAGCACTGGATTGTATAGAGGATGTCTTTCTGAACAAAATTGTTTGAATGAATGGAAACTTTAATGACTCACTCAATAAAAACAGTCACTTGCTGCCACCTGGCTACGGGTTTACTGTCATATTTAAAAGTATTTCATCTTGATATTAAAAAAACTTTAATTTGAAATTGCAATTTAAAAACATAGCATTATGCAGTTGTAATTTTGCAGTGGTAAATGCATTCATAGCATGCTTCATTTGAGCTTCATTACATTTGTCTGTGTGTAAAAATCGAAATGCCACTTTATCTGCTTCTTCACTTAATTCTGCAGTGGATCTGTTTTGTTGATTCTGATTTAATTGGTTTGGTAACAGTCCTATAGTGTCTCATTATATGAACTGTTATATTAGTAAAATTTGACTATTTGATATGAAAAATTATGCATACATTTAAAAAGGCTTAATATAAAGAAGATATCAAAAATATAAATATAATATAAAAAGAAATCAAGTAGTATGCAGTCATGAACTTATATAATCATATAAAAGTATTTCCCAGCAACACAATTATGGCCGGGGAAAATGCTGAGTGGCTAGTAATTTTGAAAACCACTTCAGCCACAGTGGCTGGTGAGCAAAAATTTAATGTCAAGCCCTGATGATAAATATCATACTACTAGTTCTCTGTTACTTCAAGCAGTTAAATCCAAAATAATCTAGGGCGTGTGTGCTGTTATACCATCTTTCTTTCTTTCTACCACAGGAATTAAAGGCTTCTCACCTCAGCACAAGATCAGGCAGCTTTGAGGAGGGCTAAAAGTTGGGACGCATCAATGAGCGTGCCACACCGCTGTGCACCATGCCGTGACGCCAGCCTCAACTCCATTAATAAGGCTCTGTCATCAGAGACCAATGGCACCGAGGGAAGGCATGCAGCTGGCCGCGTACTTATCCAGTGATCCCACACGTTCATGCACGGTCGCCACAGCGATTAAGCCCTCCCTATCCTTTCCATGGCATAGTGATGGAGGGAAAGAAAGATTCGATTTGGAGTTGATTTGGAGGGGGGGGGGGAAATAGGAGGGAAAGAACAAGGCGATAGAAAAAGGGGAAGAGGAGGTGAAGGGGAGGGCCGCATTTCAAGATAATCAGAGTGATACTCAATAGTCTTGGATATGCCTTTTTGGTTTGGCTTAAAAAACTGGAAAGAGTTGTCCTCTTTTCACTCTTTTCTAATTGATTTTGGGGGGTTGGGGGGGGGGGGGGGGTTGCAGCAGGCAAGAGATCATAATGTGAAAATACCTTTACTTACTGGATATAGGATTTTTTTCTCTCTCCCCTTCTCTCTCTCTCTCTTTGTGTGAAAACCCTTTGCTAGCTATTTCTTTTGTTTACAAAAATACAGCATTTAAAAATGGACAGAACAAAAAAAAAGGGTTTTTTAAAAAAAGGGTTTTACAAAAACTAAGAAAAGGACCATTTATTAATACCTTTTATACTCTTAAAAAACTGGCTCTAGAGTAAAATTAGATTAGTCTTAAAAAGAATGGGTCGCAACATTGTTATATAATGCCAAAAATGGAATGTTTTATGGTTTTGGTACAGATTATGCTTACCTCAGGTGTCTTTGGTGTGTGTTTGGGATCCTACTTTCTGTATTATTACAAGCTAACTTGATGGATATGAATTTTCTTGGAGTTTAAAAACTGAAATTTTCTTTTTTTTTTTCTTCTTCTTTTTTGAAATACTGTAATGTGATGTCTTTTGTTTTTTTTTGGGTGGACTGGGGAGTTGTTTTATGGCTTGCTAGAAGTTCTTTTGATT
>NC_056620.1:16691684-16704907 GCF_018340385.1 Cyprinus carpio
CACAGAAAGCTTCTGGTGCTTTGAATTTGTAGGGATCTTCATTGTTTTCAAATTTGCTTCTATTCGTTTAGGGTTTGTCCAGTTTTTTTCTTTCTTTGTGTTCCAAGATTCTAAAAACACTTAATTAGGGTTAAATAGGATACGAATTTTTACTATCAGAACTTTATTAATGAAGACTGAGAGAGAGAGAGAGAGACCTGATTGGTTGTGTTGGGATCGTTTTCTTGCCATTTTCTGTTCTATAGGAATCGCTCCCATTTGAACAGTGTAAACTCCAGTCGAAACCTGACGTCAAGGGGAAGAAGTGAGACGCTTACTTCTGGAGTCAACACATGCAGTACATTTGAATCTGTCAGCAATCAGACTAGTGGTTGATTGATTTTTTTATTTTATTTATTTATTTTATTTTTTTTGATGGCCGATACCATAAAGTACGTATGTGACCTTGGAGCACAGACCAGTCTTTAAGTCGCTGGGGTAGATTTGTGTAACAAATCAGCCAAAAATACATTGTATGGGTCAAAATTATAAAAAAAAATTTTTTTTTTCTCCAAAATCATTAGGGATATTAAGTAAAGATCATGTTCCATTAAGATTATTATAGTAAATTATCCTACTGTATATTATATAAAACTTAATTTTTGATTTATAAACGATTGCATTGCTAAACAAACTTCATTTGGACAACTTTAAAGGTGAGTTTTCGCTCAATATTTCAAATTATTGTATCTCAGCCAAATATTGGTCCTCCTAACAAACCATACATCAATGGAACTTATTTATGGGTCGTTGCGCTTAGATGATGTATAGAAGAATGTATAAACTTAGTTTCCAAAAAACTGACCCAATTATGACTGGTTTTGTGGTCCAGGGTCAAATATAACAACATGCCAAACAGGGCCAAAACTGCTGCCCATAGAAGTTGTCATTTTTATTTACAGACTAAATTTTAAATTATTAACTGTAAAAAAAAAAAAAAAAAAAAAAGGACCTTGATAAAAACATAAACCTGTAAAAAAAACAAAGGATTTCTGCTTTAAGTAGCCAAATTCATAATTGTAAACTTATAGTATTTTTTTCCGCAAATAAGACGTTGTTGAATAAAAGGCCAACAGTGCACTGCAAACATATTTTCTCATATAAAAACCAGTTATACTGATTTTTGCATTTGAGATGATATGACAATGGCAGCAAACTGGATATTGTGCACTAACATTGAAATCAGTGATTTAAGATTACATTTGCATCTGCGTTTTAGGTGCTGGTGTTTTAGTGCTGTGTCAAAATAAAAGTCGCATTACTGTCAAGCACTCATTAGCCAAGAAAAAATGACAAATATCAGCTTCGAAACGGCCATGGATATCAGACTTTATATACTGATACCTTTAAATTAACCAGATTTGTGTGATTGATGGCTCAGAGTTTGCTGTAGATCTAATGTTGTCTTGCTTGTGCTCTATTAAGTATCAACTCTGTATCAGATGTTTGTCTTCTAATATTCCTTGATAACAATAAACAAATACCGATAAATGAGTCTAATTCTTACAAACAATATAAGCCAATATAAATAAAACAAAAAAAAATGGAAAATTTGCAAACTAAAATTAAAATGCAAACTAAAAAATATAAAAAAATAAATAAAAGTTAATTCAAAATACTAATAAAAAATATAATAGTTTATAAGTAATAGTAAAATAACACTGGTTCATAAGGAGATCCTTTGGTTGCCTTGGCAAATCTGAGCACAGTCAGAGATTTCTAAGACTCTAGAAGAGAAATTTGAGATTATTGGGGATTATTCTTAGCAGAAACATCGAAGACCTTCTCCATTTGCTCTCATTGCTTTCATGGCAGAAACAATATTGTAGTGATTAATTGACACAGATAAAAGAGATGGGTTCGTATGGTAAAGCAGTGAGATCCTCTCACCTCCTCTCAGGTCAGCAGTAAGCGGCCAGGTAGGCGAAATTATCCAGACTGATCACATCATGATGGGACGACCACAACGCGTATGATCCTGCAGGAGAACACAAACCACAAATGAGCTCTGGCTAAAAAGTTCTTATGCAAGTATTCTGTTTTATTTAGTCATATTGTGTTTCAAGGCAGCTGAATGCAGCAGAGTAGAAAGACACAAGCCCATGTGACCAACCTGCTTTAAGTTGAATTAGGAGGAAAAAGCATGAAAATGAAAATTTTATAGATTTTATTATGAATGATTCATCACATGTTGTTTGGTAATGTTTAAATCAAATCTTCTGAAAACCTCAAAAACATCCAACAGATTATAATATAACCTAAACTGTTTAAATAATATGAAATGAATATTTTTGTAAAAAAAAAAGGGGAAAAATGAAAGAGAAGGATTGTGGCAGTCAGAAGAGAGCAAGATGTCAACAACTTTTTGGTCACACCCTCAGCAGGGGGGGCAGTTGTATTGCGAACCCCCATCACCAGCAGCTGTATTTCATTGCCAGGGTCAAAGCTAACACAACGTACAGTGTTATAAATGCACACACCATATTTTAAAAATAAAAATGTGGCTAGAAATGCATCATCTGACTGTGCAGAGGCGGATTTGAATCACACCATTACCCAAAGCCATAGCTCTAGTGTGTTCTTTGCTGCTTTGCTTGCTGCAGTGCATATACTTGTGCATACATAAAACTATTTTACGAGCTTGTAAGCATGCGTATGTCGCATAAAAAAAAATGTGCCGGGGAAGTTCATATTACAACTGCATAAGAAAATCATGTGTTTTTAATTAGAGCTGGACGCTGAATGCAAACAGGCTGAACTCTGCACTCACACCTCGAGTATGTGTGCGGGGAAGCCCCGAAATCCATCTGTAACACACCCCACCTACAGCAGATTCACAGATTCACACAGCCATTGACATCAGGACACTCCACTCAGAACAAGCCTGTGACTTGACAGTTTCTTTTCTTAAAAAACAGTACTGTGAACTAAAACATACAGTATTACCATGGTACCACATCCAAACTAGATGAGTGAACCTTACAAATTTTTTTTTTTATCTAAAATCAAAAGGGTTTTATACTGTTCTTATTGTAAAAGTTTAATAAATAGATTAATAAAAGAAAAAAAAAAGTCAAAAGTAAAAAATGGAAAATAATATATTTTAATTTAAATGCTGCATACTGTTCTAAAACACTTTCCATACTGCTATTGTAATAGAAAAAACACAGAAAAAAATAAAGAATTTTGTAAATCTAAATTTTGATATTTAACAAAACTTGTTTTTGTTGTGCATTTAATAACTTTGTATTTTTTGTGTTCTGAATTAGGGATTAAACTAGTGCTAATCATTCAAATTCTAATATTACATAATTCAGAATTCTTCTGTAAGTTGATAATCTTAATATTTACAACTAATTTGACCTTTTTAAACATCTGCTGTTCAAAAATACAGATCCATGAAAAAATGTAAAATTCAAATGTTCAGGCTTCAGACACTGATTTTCTTTTCAAGTGTTGTTTGAGGAGAGACTGCGTGTGTTTCGTTCACAGCGCTTAGATTATTCGGACATGCGTATTAAAAGCATTAAAAAATAATGACCCTTGAGTCAAAAATGGAAAAACAGGAGCATTCATGGACATTAAAAACAGACTGTAGTCAAACAGAATATTAAAAAATAATGGTTTTACACCATGTTTTAGTAAGTGTCTAAACTGCTTTCTGATGCTCAAGTGCCTTGATTTTACATTTGATAAAACTACATTTTTATATATACATCTGAAGAAAATCTGACCAAAGAAAAGGTCCACTCTCATGTCTTCAACAATCAGCAGATTTGAGCAATCATCCAGAATCACTGCCTGTAGCACAAACAAGGTATACTGAGAAAACCTAGGCTCTTGGCTCCAGAACAAAGCTCTTATGCTGCAGAAAAGTGGTTGAGGAGACGATGAGGTTGATGATGATAATCGCTCTTGATGATTTAGGATGAGAGAGGCTACATGGTGCAGCTGTGAGAAGACAAACGGCTTTCCTCTCGCTCTGATTCTGGGAAAATCTCCCTCTGAAGAACCAGACTGGACTTGGGCCATTTATGACTCATTACTGACTCTCCGCACTCACCATGTTAAAGCAGCATCAGCGGCCGCGCACAGAGATCAAGCATATGATCAAACTCTACAATAATCTGCTGCAAATTCATCTGTCCCTAGGTACAAGCTAAATCTAATATGGACAGGTTGCATGGCATGCATCATCCTCTAAAACCATGAATAAAACTTAACAAGGTAAAAGGAAATATGACCTAGACTACAATAAACACAGGTTCACGCAGTGAGAATAAACTTGACCCCAATGTGTTTTGTGCAGTGAGAGAATGAAGATTCAAATGACATTAGAAATGCTCAATCTTCCAAAACGTCAACCATTTTGCATAATCTAGATTTAGGACATTTGTGTTTCATTTTGTACAGTAAACACTTGTAGAAGTGTTTGCGTCACCACTCGACGCCCAATGTCAAGAGTCGAGAAGCGCTGCTCTGAAACAGACATGATCAGTGTTTCTCTTAAGTATTCATACACAGCTGTGTACTTCTGATACTCCCACTCAAAAAAAAAAAGATTAAAAAAAAAAGAGAGAGAGACTTTAAAATGTTTGTAAAATGGCTAGATGTCCTAGAAATCCATCATGATAAAATGTAAATATTGGCCTCTGATTAATTGGACTAACTTTCACTATGTCAGACTCTGTTTCATGTTTTGTGTTCTGCTCCTCACTTGTTCCATGTCCTGGTTTCCCATGTGCCTTCCTTGCCCTTATTTGGTTTTTCCTGTTACTGTCCCCATTTATTTCTAATTGTTCCAGGAATTTCTTATTATTAGTTATCCTCCTCACCTGTCTGCTTCTCGTTATCTGCCCTATTTGAGTTCTAGCCCATTCTGTTCTTTCTCGTCTGGTTTTGTGAATGTCTGTGAATGCCATCACCCCACTTTATGTGTGTGTTCCTGGATATCCTTGGTTCATTAAAGACTGTTGACTGTTCTCCTGTGTTCTCCTGTGTCTCCTTGCTCCAACACAATAGAAGCGTGATAGAATACTGGACTGAAAAAAAGTAAGTGGTGCCCTCTCTCCCCGTTTTTATTTTCATTTTTGAAAGTCCTCTTGTTCTGTTCGTTGCTCCCCGGCTACATGGAGGAATGAGCAATGTTCATCGCTGTGGCTCAGGCGAGCCACAACCCACTCTAGGGCATTTATGCCACTCGCCCTCGCAAGCTCCCTCAAAGGAGAGACCCTGGTGACGCTGTTCCAGCTCGGGATCTCTTACCATCAGCCAGTGGATCTCCCAGACACCACCAACCTCGACTGGAAGGAAGGAGTCATCCGGTGTCTGGAGAGCCTCCGATCCCAATCCGGAACCCCTCTGCCAGCCGTTCCTCAGTCAAGCTCACTCAAGCTCGCCAACCACTCCGAAGACAGGCCCGCTGGTCGTGGCTCACTCAAGCCTGCTGGCCACTCCGAAGTCAAGTCAGCCGTCCCCCCCTAAGTTTGCTCCAGTGTTGACTTCCGCTCCCGAGTTTAGCCCAGGAAGGGCTCCGGACCACGAGCTTAGCCCAGTGAGGGCTCCTGCCCCCAAATTTAGCCCAGAGAGGGCTCCAGTCCCCGAATTTAGGCAGTTTGGGGAACTGCCTGATCCACCATGGCCTCCTGAGTTCCCCGATCCGCCGTGGTCCCCTGAACTGTCTAATCCGCCGTGGTCCCCTGAACTGTCTGATCCGCCGTGGCCCCCTGAACTGTCTGATCCTCCGTGGCTCCCTGAACTGCCTTATCCGCCGTGGCCCCCCGAACTGCCAGATCCCCTTTGCCCCCCGAACTGCCTGATTTGCCGTGGCCCCCACGAACTGCCTGATCCGCCTTGGCCCCCCACGAACTGCCCCCGAACTGCCTGACCCCCGAACTGCCTGATCCGCCGTGGCCCCCCGAACTGCCTGATCCGCCTTGGCCCGCCGTGGCCCCCTGAACTGCCTGATCCGCCTTGGCCCCTCGAACTGCCTGATCCGCCTTGGTCCGCCGTGGCCCCACAAAACTGTCTGATCCGCCGTGGCCCCCCGAACTGCCTGATCCACCCGTGGCCACCCCGAACTGCCTGATCCACCGTTGTGCCCCCCCGAACTGCCTGATCCGCCTTGGCCCCCCCAACTGCCTGATCCGCCGTGGCCCCACGAACTGTCTGATCCGCCGTGGCCCCCTGAACTGTCTGATCCGCCTTGGCCCCCCGAACTGCCTGATCCGCCGTGGCCCCCTGAACTGCCTGATCCGCCTTGGCCCCCCGAACTGCCTGATCCGCCTTGGCCCCCCGAACTGCCTGATCCGCCTTGGCCCCCCGAACTGCCTGATCGGCCGTGGCCCCCCGAACTGCCTGATCCGCCTTGGTCCGCCGTGGCCCCACGAACTGTCTGATCCGCCGTGGCCCCCTGAACTAACTGTCTGATCCGTCGTGGCCCCACGAACTGCCTGATCCGCCTTGGCCCCACACGAACTGCCTGATCCGCCTTGGCCCCCCGAACTGCCTGATCTGGCCTTGGTCCGCCGTGGCCCCCTGAATTGTCTGATCCGCCGTGGCCCCCTTAACTGTCTGATCCGCCGTGGCCCCACGAACTGCCTGATCCGCCTTGGCCCCCCGAACTGCCTGATCCGCCGTGGCCCCCCGAACTGTCTGATCCTCTGTGGCCCCCCGAACTGTCTGATCCGTCCGCCTCCCCCCGAACTGCCTGATCCGCCGTGGCCCCACGAACTGCCTGATCCGCCTTGGCCCCCCGAACTGCCTGATCCGCCTTGGCCCCCCGAACTGTCTGATCCGCCGTGGCCCCCTTAACTGTCTGATCCGCCGTGGCCCCCCAAACTGCCTGATCCGCCTTGGCCCCCCGAACTGCCTGATCCGCTGTGGCCCCCCCGAACTGCCTGATCCGCCTTGGCCCCCCCAACTGCCTGATCCGCCGTGGCCCCACGAACTGTCTGATCCGCCGTGGCCCCCTGAACTGTCTGATCCGCCGTGGCCCCACGAACTGTCTGATCCGCCGTGGCCCCCTGAACTGTCTGATCCGCCGTGGCCCCACGAACTGCCTGATCCGCCGTGGCCCCACAAACTGTCTGATCCGCCGTGGCCCCACGAACTGTCTGATCCGCCGTGGCCCCCTGAACTGTCTGATCCGCCGTGGTCCCCTGAACTGTCTGATCCGCCTTGGCCCCCCGAACTGCCTGATCCGCCGTGGCCCCACAAACTGTCTGATCCGCCGTGGGCCCACAAACTGTCTGATCCGCCGTGGCCCCCCCGAACTGCCTGATCCGCCGTGGCCCCACGAACTGTCTGATCCGCCGTGGCCCCCTGAACTGTCTGATCCGCCGTGGTCCCCTGAACTGTCTGATCCGCCGTGGCTCTACTGAAGTGCCTGCTCCACCACGGTCTCCTGAGTTCCCTACTCTGCCGTGGCCCCCTGAATTGTCTGATCCGCCATGGCCCCCTGAACTGCCTGATCCGCCGTGGCCCCCCGAACTGCCTGACCCACCATGGCGTCCCGAACGGGTACCGCTCTGTCCTGAGGGACCTCCAGAGCACCCAACTCTCCTCCCCTTTGAATGTTGTGTGGTGTGATGACGTGCCTTTCGGGAGGAGGGAGTAATGTCAGACTCTGTTCCATGTTTTGTGTTCTGCTCCTCACTTGTTCCATGTCCTGGTTTTTCCATGTGCCTTCCTTGCCTTTATTTGGCTTTTCCTGTTCCTGTCCACATTAAGTTCTAATTGTTCCATGTATTTCTTATGAGTTATCCTCTTCACATGTCTGCCTCTCGTTATCTGCCCTATTTGAGTTCTAACCCGTTCTGTTCTTCCTCCTCCAGTTTTGTGAATGTCATCACTCCACTCTATGTGTGTGTTCCTGGATATCCTTAGTTCATTAAAGACTGACTATTCTACTGCGTCTCCTTGCTCCAACACAATAAAAGCATGACACTGCGTGACACATTAATTTGTACTAAAAGGTCAACAATAAACTACATTACCTGTCAAAAGCTGGAAATAATTACAATTGAAATTTTTATAAAGATATCTCTTATGCTCGCTTAGGCTGCAATCATTTGATCAAAAATACTGCGAAAACAGGAAAACTGTGAAATATTATCACAATTTAAAATAACTGTTTTATATTTTAATATATTGTTAAATGTAATTTATTCCTGTGATGCAAAGCTGAATTTTTAGCATCATTACTCCAGTCTTTAGTGTCACATGATAGATGTGAACATTTCAAATAGAGAACAATTATTTTAAAGGGTAAGCAGAGCAGAAGAAGACTCTTTCAAAAACATAAAAATATATATATATATATATATGTGTATATATATATAGATATATATATATATATATATATATATATATATATATATATATATATATTCCAAACCTCGAACTGGTAGTATATATAGCAGGTGCTTTTTTTTTGTAATCTAAAAGTTTATAAAGCCTGTTTATTTTGATTATCTAACTATGCACAATTACATTTTCATTTCTGTTGGTGTTGTTTTATCCCTGTTGTCTTACTCTGTCACAACAGATTGAGAAGCTCTGATCTATATAAATTATTAAATAAGTATCACCCTGGAACAGTTATATATTTTTTTTAATTTGTAAATATTTTGTAATTATATACAGTATATTGTATATGTATGTATGTTTGAGTTACTGTAGATAAATAAGGGAAGGCATTTATAATACTGTACCTGTTGTGTATTGGAACACTTTTCATTTTGATAGAATTTCGTTGTTAATAATGGTTCAATGTGGTCATGTGGTTGTATTTGGCACGTTGGTGATGTGTTACCTCTTTGACTCTCTGGATCATGGGCTGCAGCCAGTCTGTGTTGACCTCACAGTGACTGTCCAGGAAGGTGAGGATGGAGGCTGACGCCGCAGACGCCCCTCTGACACGAGACCGGATCAGACCTGATCAACACCAGTACATGCACATTACATACAACACATCGGCATCCCAAAATAATTAGAACAACACCAAATAATACATTCATAGAGTGCACAAATTAAGTTTGTCAGTTGAGTCTAATAAAGACCACATTAAATCTAAATGGGAGTTTTGTGTTATTTAAATCCATGTCTGCTAGACTTTAGTACAACTTTATATGTATGTTAATGCATTATCCTTAAATTAACCTTAATTTTTTTTTTTTTTTTTTTTTGGAAACCATGAAACATTTATTTTCGAGATTCATTTAAACATTTAAAATTTAAAAGAACATTTATTTGAAATAGAAATCTTTACTGTCACTTTTGCTCAATTTAATCCTTATTTACTGAACAAAATTCTTTTTTCTTTTTTTTTTCTCACTGACCCAAAACTTTCGGAACAAAAGTGTGAGTATTTAAACTTTGCAGTCTTTAATATGTCCTGACAGAATTTACAATTTTATCTGAATTATTCCTGATGGAAGATGTCATTCTCATGTTTGTTTGTTTAGCACTATATACTCAAAAATGCACCTAAATGAGATCTAAATGAACTGGTATTACTCATGGCAAAATATTGTATGTAAAAATATTAAATTTATACCAACCAAACTGATTTTTATAGGTTAAATCAGGTAGCTCTTTAAGGTAACAATGGCAGATCACCACTTTTTACTAAAAATATTGCAAATGCAAAAGCAAAACTATGCATTTATTATAACGTTCAACATGTTTATTGTTAGTATATGAATGTATCTCCACTCCTCATATCACACATACCTTCTCGACGCTCATTTCTCAGACAGTGCACCTTTGGGATCTGAGAGAGAAGTCGACAGTCTTCAGCTACAGAGACATAGAGAGAGAGAGAGAGAGAGAGAGAGAGAGAGAGAGAGAGAGAGAGAGACAGAGAGAAAGACGTCAGATTTCCCAGAATGCACCAACAAGTAAGTGTGCAGCACACATGTGCATTTCAACATTTCAACATGATCATTTTAATGGATAGTTAAGACTGTAATATACAAGATAAACAGTTCATGAATGAAACACACACACACACACCACAAAAAAAAGGGAAGCGTGTCCGCCGCTGACCTTTGAGGAGGAAGGATTAATTACGCTGACAAATCAGGTAAATCTACACCTCTGCCACTACAGGAACTAAACCACTGACAGGCCAGGAATCCAGAAACAGAACTGCTTCGATTTGTAATGAAATGATTTTCATTATGTTCGGCTGAACTAATGCTTACTGAACATCTGCATTCTTCTGCTGATGTGTGACCAACACTGTACTAAAAACACACAGCAGCAGTTTGCAGCTTCAACTGAATGTGATTTTAGACAAAACACAGACAAAAACACAAATACAGTAAAAACAAGACTGTCATACAACAGCTGAAAATAACTGTTTTCGGTTTCAAATTTCCAGGTGTAATTTATTCCTGTGACAGGAATGTGACAGCGTCAGAAATCATTCTAATAAGCTGATTTAGTACTCAAACATCACTGACTTGAAATGTTGAAAAAAGTTGTGCTGCTTCATTTTTTGTGGTTTGCTGGTTGCAAGCTTTTTTGTTTTTGTATAGTTGAGCTCTATACACACTGAAAAAATATAAAATAACTTTTTTGTAACTGTTTTCTTAAAGACAAAAATATAATTCAACACCATGAAGCAGATTATTTCAGTATTGCGGATATACCATTCTGTTACAGTTTTTTTTACAACTTACAAAAAACATTATTATTTTTTCACAGCAAACATTTGCAAACACCTTTGCCATGATATTAATTCCTGTTAGATTTTTGTTTCTGACAAGTAAAGATTTTATGTGTAAGCAGTTGTAATATTTTGTTAATATTTAGAATTAGATTTAATATTTATCTTTTCTGTTTATGTTCTGTATATGTTTTCTGTTTTTACTTTTTAAAGTTGTAGTAATTCTGTTGGGATTTTTTAAAACATTTTTATTATTTTTTATGCTTATACTTTCTAAACTTTGAATCATTGGTTTTAGTTTATTTAGTTTTACTTACTTTAGTACTTCAGCTTTAAATGAAAATGAGAAATGTTGCCTTGGCAAATAGCTGAAATACAGTTTTTTACAAAAATTTTTGTACTAATAACCGAACCTTGTCATTTCTCAAAACTCTAGAAACAAAACTCAAAACAGTCATAATTTGTAACACAGACTGCCCAGTGTCCAAACCTTTGCATACTGTGTTCAGAACCATAAATAAAAAAAACACATTCATAATCAAATATCAAAAAAACAATAAAATATAACTAAAAAACAATAGTAACATTAATAAAGATATCACACACACAAGATTCCCCACATTAACGGTAACTGCTTTTCATAAAGCTATTACTATCAAACTCTTCATTAGCATGACTTCTCATTCAGTTTAATACATTATCTAACTCATCTCAGTTTTTCTCATTTGATAAGACACACTAAATGAAACTGGGATCCGCTTGATCTCCATCATCACATTATTAGCACAGCAGAAGTCTCTCTCTTGCAAATGTTTTAACACTTTTTCATTTGTTTCACACATTTTTCACACCCTTTTTCAAAACAGTTACCACAGATCTCATTGAAAGGCCCCAAACTCTATTGGATTCACTGTGTTGAACAAAAGAAAAAAATCTATTCACAGCTGATAGAAACTACTTGCTTAATTATAAATCTCTATGCACCTGTGTGAAACTCATTTGCACAACTCTTCAATCAGCAATCGCAGTCCTCATCCATCTATAAAAGATGCCACCCCTCTGTGTTGCTATTTGCAAGCATGGATCAAAGAGGCCATAGGCACGGAAGGAGAGTAAGAGGCCATGGCAGAGGGGCCCGAGGAAGAGGAGTTTGTATGCGTGGTGGAGGAGCTGCAGCAGCAAGAGGACAAAATCCAGCTCAAGTTTCAAATGAAATTCGGGCAACAATTATTGACCATGTCATCAATCATGGCTTGTCCTGAGTCGGAGCACTGTGGCATCTATTGTCAGGCTTTTTCGGAATGAGAACAGGTAATTCACAGAGTTACTGTAATGTATACCACTGTGTATTTCAGCTTTACTGTATTGCCCTGTTAGCAGAACAAACTGTGTCTACAGTAATGCAGATGTTTTATCAATCCCATTTATGTGACTGTCATACAGTAATGTCAATTTTGACATGCTTTTTGCTTTTACTTTATAGAATCCACACATTGCCACACACTGGTGGCAGAGGAAAGATATTTAGTATTGAACAGGAGTCTGCCATTGTAGATATGGTAGTGGCAAACAATGCAATCAGACTGCGTGAAATCCAGGCAGCAGTAATTGCAGATCAGGGAGCATTTAGAAATATAAACAGTGTGAGTTTGGCAACTATAGATCGAGTCCTTAAACGAAACCATGTCAGAATGAAGCAGCTGTACAGAGTTCCATTTCAAAGAAACTCTGACACTGTAAAGGAGGCACGATTCCAGTATGTGCAGGTACAGATTTTTTTTGTAATACCTTGATTACCATAGTTACATGCGACTGGAATAATTTGCTTTATGAATTTGCTCTTTCTCTTAGAGAATAATGGAGCTTGAAGCTGAAGGGGCACATCACAAATTCATTTTTGTGGATGAAGCCGGCTTCAACCTCTGTAAAGTGAGGCGACGCAGGAGGAATATCATTGGGCAGAGGGCCACTGTCACAGTGCCAGGTCAGAGGGGTGCCAATATCACCATGTGTGCTGCCATCTCCAATGATGGAGTCCTTTGCCACATAACAACTATTGGCCCATACTGTCACGGTAGGAAATCCATTGTTTCCTCCGTGTCATGTTTTGTGTTTGTTGTTGTACTCACGTAGTCGCCCATGTGCTCGTTTGGTTGATTGTTGTCACCTGTGTGTTGATTGTCTCGCTCCAGCTGTTCCTCATCTCCACTCAGCTACATATACTCACCCATCCTCTCTGTCTGTTGTCAGATCCTCATTCATGTTTCCACTGCTTAGTTGGTTTACCGTCTTCCGTGTTCGTGTGCTGGATTATATTCGTGTTGTCGTCTTCGTGTCAGTGTTCCGGTCTGTTCCTGGTTTCATCCATGTGACCGTCTTCACCTTCACCTGCGACTTCACCATCCAGCTCTTCTCACGCCAGCCGTAGACCTTCGTTTCCATTGCCTACATTCTGGACTCTGATATCAATAAACTTCTTCTGATTGCCTGCAATTGCTTCCTCCTCCTC